>NC_074718.1:40108429-40140929 GCF_947242115.1 Biomphalaria glabrata | reverse complement strand
CTCTTCAAGAGTGACTTTCAAATCTCTGAAAAACGTTTTCAGACACTCGAACTACAGGCTCACGGGAAGATATGAGAGGAAAAAAATAAATTCGTTGGCACATTGACTCGTGAGTAAGAGGGCTTCAAGTTCTACATTGATAAAGATACTTGTGAATTTATTTAAGTCAAAGACGGAAATAAACCTCTCAGTTGCTTACACGTCTGGCCGCCCCATCTCCCTAGCACCTTTTTTTTTTCTTTCATGAGGGTGTAGTAATCTCTGACACGTTATCCTTTGGGGGCGGGAGGGGGGGGAGGGAAATTTAGAGGAGTGTAGGACGTAGTGTCAGTGTAAGAGAGAAAGAGAGGGTGTGAGACAGAGAGAGGAGGGTGAAAACGAAATAAAAGGAGAGAAAGGGTAGAGAAGGGAGAGAGAGAGAGAGAAAGAGAGAAAGAAGGGGGTTAGAAGAGAGATAGTGGCAGAGGTGAGAAAAAGAAGAGAGAAAGGTGAGAAAAAAGATGGGAGAGAGGTTTAAAGGAAGAGAAAGAGAGAGAAAAAGTAATAAAGAGAGAGTAAAGAGATTAAAAAGAGAGGAATGTGAGAAAAGAGAGAGAGAGGTGAGAGAGAAATGAGAGAGAAATGAGAGAGAGAGAGAGGGGAGACAGAGAAATGAGAGAGAGAGAGGTGAAAGAAATGAGAGAAATGAGAGAAACAGAGATGAGAGAGAAATGAGAGAGAGAGGGGAGACAGAGAAATGAGAGAGAGGGGGGGGGAAAGAGAAAAATGAGTGAGAGAGGTGAGAGAGAAATGAGAGAGAAATGAGAGAGAAATGAGAGAGAGAGAGGTGAGAGAGAAATGAGAGAAAGAGAGGTGAGAGAGAAATAAGAGAGAGAGGTGAGAGAGAAATGAGAGAGAGAGAGAGGGGGGAGAGAGAAATGAGAGAGAGAGAGAGGGAGAAAGGCAAAGATTGACAAAAAGACAAAAAAGAAACACTTCAGTTACTAATAAAAGAAGATCTGCTGAATGTTAAATGAAAAAAAAAAAAGTTCTGCTACACTCACATCTGATAACGAAAATGCCATGAAAAAAACAACAAGGGCCTGAACTCTTGAAAACCATTTGAAATTATCTATCATTTCGTGTTTATATAAAGGAATAGCGCGAAACAACGTTCTCATGTCGTCTTTCTTCTCCCCCCCTGAATCTCCTGGAAGACCTGATAAGGAAAGCATTAGTAGATGGAGAAACTCCTGGCGTCGAGATAATGAAGATATCCTGATGTTTATCTGGCACCAGCCATAAGTGGCTGGGTTTCGATTCGAGCGCCCCTCGAAATGGTTGATGGGGCTGGGAAGGGGGGAGGTCGGCGATGTGGCGGGAGTGTAAGAGTCTTGAACCGCGGATCTATAGATCATGTGTCTTGTTTCAACGTGGCCTCAACGCTTGAGACATTTGGAAAATAAAAACTGCTTAGTAACGGTAGAGCATGATGTGATTTCAAGGAGGTTAATGCAGTTTATAGGTTTAAGTATCTTGAATCTATTTCAGCGTTTGTGATTGAAGGCAAAGAAGTCGGAATGAAATCACATTTACAAAGTACAGCTTGTAGCTTTTTGTTAAAGCAGATATAAAAATGAATAGATACATAAATACATAACTAAATTATGGCTTTAATATAGCTCTACTTTCATGCTTATGCTCGGAGCGCTATGGTTCAATCTCATTTGTGGACCAGTGGGGGTTGGGGGTATCTGGGAGAAGGTTTTCCGTGCTGCCTTTAGGCAGCTCAGTAAACACAACTCTGCTGGAGTCGGGTGTCGAACCTCGAGCCCCCTTCATAGGTAGCCAAGCCAAGCCAAGTTCAACCTTTAGATCACGCTTCCAACTACATTACATAAATTCAACTTTAAATTTTATATGAAAAATAAAAAAAAAAGAGAAAGAGAGAGAGGGGGAGATTAAAAGGGAGGGAAGAAAAAAATGGAAATAGTGGGAGGAAAGAGATTTCAGGTGACAGAGAGAGAGAGTGTGAGAGAACGCTAAAAGAGAGAGGGATAGACACAGACCAAAATGAAGAGAGAGAGAGTGTGTGAGAGTGTGAGAGAGATAAAGATAAAGGAGGAAAAAAAAAAGATTTATAGATAAACGAGAGAGAAAGAGAGAGAAGGAGAGACAGAAGAGAGAGAGGCACCACAGAATCGCTAAGTATAGATAAGCATACGTCATCAATCGTCTGCCCAAAAGATCGCAAGGCCAGAAATGGAAACTACTTACTTCACTATTTATTGGGTTAAAAAAATTTGCAGCAAAAATGGTTATGTTGACCCCCCTTTGTAGTAAAGAAATATAATTATAACCAACTTCAATCTACACAATCTTCTTAAAAACTGATTGATGATGGTATAGTCTCTGTTGGGCAACCCTTCCAACTATATGGAAGACTCCATTACCTCCCCTTCTTCTTTCATAATTTCGCAAAGCTTGTTTAACTCTTTCTCTCCTAACTGACGATACCAGCGTTGATTCCACCAGAATATGGTAAATAATTACGGAGAGAAAGAGTTAAAGAATCCATTTGGAGATGGGGACATGTCGGGGAGCGAAAGTGACAGTAAGGATCCCCCCCCCTTTTTTTTTTCTTATTGTGACTTAATTCAAACTCATTAGAAGAGATTTATGGGTGTAACCAGGATACTTAGATACATTATACACATTGTTTTCAAGACGTGAAGATAGAGTGACCCCAATCAACGTTTCTTCAACACACTAATGGGTCAACAATTATGTCATAAGTGAATTTAAGAAATTAGATAGATGGATGGAGGGATATATTCCTGGTTGTTGAGTCTATACAATGGATCTCTCGTTGAGGTTCGGCTGAACAGATGGAACACTTACGCCGCTCCTCTCACGCCCCCCTCTCACGCCCCCCTCTCACGCCCCCCTCTCACGCCCCCCACCCTTCTCACGCCCCCCCCCCTCTCACATCCCTCTCCTTCCCAATTCATAATATCTACTGACCAAGAAATGTTTCCCTTTCATTAGAGGATTAGGATTCTCAGTAATCTACATGTCATCAAGTTCCAGATCCAGACAGCCAGTTCTACTAAACCTTTTAACTTACAAGACAAAAAATTTGTATTGACACATATAGAGACTTCTATTTAACTGTTCTCCTTTCACTTATTATTATCTTTTCTTTTTAAAAAGTTATTTTTTTCTTTTTATATTTTGCTTGGTTAAGGGTTTTCTTGTTTTCTAACTTACCTGATAGAGTTGATTGTGACTTTCAATTCCAAGAGTAAAGTTATTTGAGTGCAAGCAGCATTTCTCTCAAAGATCGTGTCAAGTGTCTCAAACATAAACAAGAAAAACTTATAAAATACTGTAATACAAAAACTACAAAGTGTACACGAAGTGTCGTTGTATCCATTAGTTTTGGATCAGTCGTGTCATTAAATGTGCTTTAGAACAACATTACAACAATAAATCTGTGCGATTAGAAATATTAGAAATTACATTTGGTCTATTGGTTTTTTTTGTTTATCTCTCTCTCTCTCTCTCTCTCTCTCTCTCCTGCTTTAAACTCCTCCATACGTTCTGGTCCAATCACTCAACAAGTTGGTAAAATGGGGGGGGGGGGGGGATAGGGGGGAGAAGAGAAGAAAAAAAAAGGGAGATCTGAGTGAATTAAAACCGTAATTGGATTTTAAAAGCATTAAAACAAAAAGGGAACGACCTGAATTCGAACTCATGGCTCATGCCTCCTCAAGCCGACATTCTAACCGATCAACCACTCTGCTAGTGAGGTGCTTGTGACTAAAGAAAATTGTATAGTTATAATTGTTTGAAATGTTTAATCAGCTTATAAATCGAGGTCAAGTCAACTGGTACCTTTTTACTAGTGTTTTACCTTTTTACTAGTGTTTTACCTTTTTACTAGTGTTGTACCTTTTTACTAGTGTTGTACCTTTTTACTAGTGTTTTACCTTTTTACTAGAGTTTTACCTTTTTACTAGTGTTTTACCTTTTTACTAGAGTTTTACCTTTTTACTAGTGTTTTACCTTTTTACTAGTGTTGTACCTTTTTACTAGTGTTTTACCTTTTTACTAGAGTTTTACCTTTTTACTAGTGTTTTACCTTTTTACTAGAGTTGTACCTTTTTACTAGTGTTTTACCTTTTTACTAGTCGTATTTACCTTTTTACTAGCCGTATTTACCTTTTTACTAGTGTTTTACCTTTTTACTAGTGTTTTACCTTTTTACTAGTGTTTTACCTTTTTACTAGTGTTTTACCTTTTTACTAGCCGTATTTACCTTTTTACTAGTCGTATTTACCTTCATCACTCGTAACAGTATGAAACTTCTGTATCAACAATTTACCTTACACAATGCAGTTGTTCACATGCGGCAGATGATGTAAAGGTCATTTATTTCTGTGGCCAGCATAACGACCCACCGCCTTTACTTTTCCCAAGCTAATTAGAGCTGGGTGAACTCAGAGGTGCCCTGAAAATACCAATCTTCACCAGGATTCGAACCAGGAACCTCCGGTTTGGAAGTGAAGTGCCAGACCATTGAGGCAAAGCGCCTCCTGCATAGACTTAACAGACTTTAAAGACAGGACTACATTAATTAGGCTATAGACGAATTTAATACGAGTGGCTAGAACTATGTAGGAATTGAAAAAGTTATGGTATTGTTAATTTTTTTTTTAAATGGTTTATTCAGATTATACTTTAATTTACACTAACACACAAGACAAACAGGTTAACGCATCCACGTCCAGACCATATAATACTGTTGGGCAGTCAAGGTTATTGAGAAGTTGTATATAGTTCATGCTCAAATACACTGTTCATTGTAATATACCCGCTGGAGTTCATCAATTATAAAGTCATAGTCGCAGATATAGGAGCATTAGCGAGTGGTCAAAACAAGGTCAGTTTTTCATGTTCATTACAAAGAGCGAAGATCCAAAAATGTTTATAGTCCATAATTTTGTTGGACCTTTTTAGTTCATGATCAAATACACGTGTTCATTGTTATATACCCGCTGGAGCTCATCAATTATAAAGTTATAAGAGTATTTTTTTTAATAATAATAAAAATTATTTATTATTTAATATTATTATTTTATTATTTAATAGCAAAGACACACTGCATAACTATTGAAACCCTCAGAGACAGAAAAATTATACAAGTATTAGCATATCAACAATTAAAGGATAACCAACCAAAAATATTAGCAATTACAGACCAATGCTTACACATGAATGACCACACCTACATACTAAATATGTACTGAAACCATCAGATGTGATGGATTAATCAGAACTACAAAATCGATAACTGTGTACGTACAATTGGTTATTGATATTCCCTTTTACATACGTTTCTTTTTCTAGTTCTAAAGCTGGTACTAAATAATGTGCATAATATTAAGAAAAATAAAAGAAGGCTAGAGTCTCGTCTCTGAAACAAAATTATTGAGCTTAAGGATATTTATTTTAAATGGGCCAATCAAGTATGTTCTCACGTCAACAATAAATGTGGCAGGACATGATGGGCGGAACCAGTCACACAAATCCAAATCTAGTTGTAGCTGGTTAACAAGGTGATAGAAAGACATGAGCGACATGCTGGAGCTTTGAGCCTAAAAATTTTTAATTCAAGAGGTCATAGAAAGGACATTAAAAACATACAACATCCAGATATTATAATTGTTTCTGTAATTCAGTCTTTCCCAAACTGTTGTCCGTCCTACGCGTTTCACGTGTCAATCTAGTCATGCATGTTAAGCAATAGTCGTTGATTTTCTTGGCTGATTCAGGCAACCCATTTCATTCTCTAATGGCACTACGGAAGTAGGAGCACTTTGCACGAATTTGTTCTAGCATATTGAATACTAAATCTACATATATAATTGTGTCTTCTGAGTATTTCATTAAGTTTTAGTTTTTCTATTTGTAAGTTATGATTTAGTGTTTGATGTATTATAGCTACTTTACTTTTTATTCTTCTGTCTTAATGTGTCTCTAAGTTTAGTGATTGTACTAATGGTGTTTGTCTAATCAAACTGACATTTTCGTTTGTTATAAATCTCGCTGCTTAATTTTGAATTTGTTCTAGTTTCTATATGTTTTCTTCAGTTGAGGGATCCCAAACAGAGAACGCATATTCTAATATTGGTCAAACTAAAGTGTTACTAAAGTTAAATAGCATTTTAGGTTTATGTTCTTGTTTGATTTTCTAAAATAAATGACTTTTAGTGAACCCTAGTGCTTTGCTTGATTTTTTAATAATTCCACCAATATTCAGATTTTAACAGTAAATCCTTCCAAAGACAAGTGTCATTTCTTTTTCATTATGGCTGAGTGGAAACAGGCGGTGGATGCATCTGGATAATTTGGTGTTTAGCCAGGCATCAAACTCAGTTGGTTATACAATATCACTCATATGATAGTGGTTCTGTGGTGTAGCGGTTATCACGTCTGCTTTACACGCAGAAGGTCGCGAGTTCGAACCTCGCCAGAACCTCGTAATTTTTTTTCCTAAGCATTATTCTAATTATTAATTTGTAATTAAAAAAAAAATATGCTTAAATAAAAATAAAGACATTTACACTAAATACGCAAATCCATCAAACGACACTAACTTTTAACATATATACCTGTATAAATTTATAAATGTTCGTCTGACTGATGTTTCTCATTCTAAACTTAAGAAGGAACAACCTTCAAACCAAAGTCTTGCGAAACGCCTTCATTTCGCCGCCTCTGACAGTCTAAAACTAATTCCGATTAATCTGACTTGTATACCGTCTGCTCTGTGTCCCGACCTTCACATTCGCCATAATTATTTGTTGAAGGTCTACATTTTAGACCACTGTAGAACATTTTCCATGGTATAATGTACAAATGTCAGGTGAAGACCAGTTCTCACATCACTCCAACTTAAAACTGCCTACCTGTTATCTCCGTTAGCAGATGTCGGGCATTTCGTTCACGCCAGACCTCAGACGTATTCCATACTTTTTATTTCAGTTTCTGGTTTTTGTTTTTATTTTGGTTTTCTTCTTTGAAAGCGGAATTCACCTGCATTGTCTGTAGCACAGAGGCAGGCAGAATGTTAAATAAACAATGGTTCTTATAATGATTGCTTGGGAGGTTATAGAGCCATTGCTGGAATGATTTATTGAGAAACAGTCGGACCCATTGACAGAGGAATACGAGGACAGACAGTTCATTTTGAGGCGTTATGCCTGCATTTATATAAAGTTAGGGTTTAGAACTTGCCATAGGTCTTCATTCACAGAATCGCAAAAAATTTAATAAGGCTTGTCTTCGAGTCCGAAGATAAATGAGGAATGCGGTATTTCCCGTGCCTACGCAGCCCCTGACCTACACATTTTGCCACATCCAGGGCAAGCATAACCATAGTCCGCCGGTGGTCGATTAAGATTTTCTTTTCGACGTCTGCGTTTGTCCTCGGTAGCGGATTTTCTTTCGGTCGCAAATGTGTATTCCGCAGCTTTTGTGCGTGACCTCCAGCAGTGTCGTTCTGAAGCCTCATGCAACCAGGTGCTCTCTTCTATGTCAGTTAAGGCAAGTTGGCGCCTAAGCTGGTCTTTAAAGCGTTTTCGTGGGGTACCTCTGTTACGCCGACCACCTTTTAGCTCACCAAAAAAGACTGCTTTTGGTATACGTTCGTCTCCCGTACGGGATACGTACCCTGCCCAGCGTAACTGTCGGACTATAAGAAGTCCCTCTATACAGTCCATACCGGCGTTCGCGACAACAATTAACGAGGCGCTGCTATGTCTTCATTCACAGAATCGTACATTTGGCGAGTGGCCAAAGTTTATGCCAATGTAAAATTCAAATATATGCCATCTTCATATCAAACGGTTATAACATCAAGAAAACAGACAGAAGTAAACAAAGATACGCCACTGAAGCACACCATTAAGGTCCTTTCCGCTCTGTGGGCAAACCTAGTGAGCCTTTTCCTAGCACCGTGCCTAGAGTTTTGCTGTTCCTAACGGGATAAGATCAACCGTTTTAGACTCCATGATAAAAATCCTCTTTCAAGTGTGTAAATAGCAGAAAGGTAATTAGCGCACCTCTGCAATATTAAAGAGTTTCGGGTTTGCACGCTATTTGTGTGTATAGCTCCAGCAGTTTTTTTTTTGTTTTTTTTTTTACTTTTTAATAATAGAGAGTTCGAGTTTCAGCCGAGTGAGCCAATTATTGTGGTTAGTGCTCACACTGTCGCTTGAGGAGGTCAGAAAGAACAGAGTGGATAGAGTCAATTAAAAGAATGAGTGCCGCGTTTGAAATAGTTAGCTAGGCAATAATAGGAAAACAAAAATCAACTGTAAAGTACAGTGCTGCTCAAACTTCGGCTCGCGGACAAGATTCGACCCATGACACTGTGCAACCTAGCCCTTTCTAAATTTGTGTCTACAGTGCATGATATTAAGACGCAGAGGGCCGGGTTTCATTTTTTTTCTGCGGTGATGAGGCTGGTAACATAAATGTTGGACATATACAGGGCTCCTGGACTCCTACGCTCCTAGGCAAAAAAAAAAAAAAAAAAGGTTTTAAGTCATTGGTTTAAAAAATATCGTTCATTTTTTGTTTCCTTTCGTCGTCTCAAGTGTCTATTCTATCCAGTTTTAGCATGTAGTCACAACTATAATAGCAACAAGCAAAAACATTAAAAAAAAAAACACTTAAAAAAACAAATCTTATATAATGGAAAGAACCGCACAATTACCTACAACCAGAGCAGTACGTACTGAAAGATTTATCTCCATTTTCTACATACAAAATAATTAATTAAACACCACTAATTAATTAATTAACTTTTTTTTATCGATTAATGTGTTTTCATCGGCAATGAAAATATTTCACAAAGTTTCAAATTGATCCGAGCACGAGAAATGGAAGAAATGATGTGTAGAAGATTTGTTCCAGACAAATTTAGTTGAGATAAGCTTTGTAATATAAAAGTCGCAGACAGTTGGACTGGTCATAGGAATGTTGAAGCAGGATTCAATCACGGAGGTGGCGGAGCTGAGAACACATGTGACCGGGATGGGGGGGGGGGGGGGGGGTTCCATGAAGTGTTCTTCGTCCCACTGTTGCAGCAATGGATCTGAAGAACGATTTAATGTTCCCCAACGGGGGCACGGGGAGATTCCATGTAAGCAAACGATCGTCGTTTTGTAGCTCCAAATAGCTAGCAGAACTAAACGGATTTAGGAATATTATTTTTAATGTAGAACCTAAACAAGCTTCTTTTAAAAAAAAAAAAACTTAATATAGCTCCTATTCATAAATATACGAAAAATAAACTTGAAAAGTAGATGAATGTAGAGACACAAGTGAAATGTTAATGAAAACATCACTAAAATGTCTCGTCTTCTCTGTCTTACGTCTCTTGATGGTCTCCCCTCTCTTTCACTTTTCACCAGTACTTATCCACTTGAAATCCATTCAGCCAACACAACCAAACGATCCGCTCCCTTTTTTTTTCTCATGGTTACATAAGAAACTTGCACACGTTTGGTGTAAAGTAATGGATGAAAATTATACATCTGTCTCTGTTAGCAATAAGAACTTCGCATGTAAAACCCAGAAAAAAATCGTGAAATTAAACTGTATTTTTTGCCATATTTAATTCCTTTACATTTATTAGTTGAGGATCATTGGCAGACACAAAAGCCAGTGGAATTAATTAAACTGAAACTCTATATTGAATATAGCTGTTCTGGAAGTCTCGAATCGCATTTTTTATCTGGCATATGGAGGTTTTAATTACATCACAGCTTGGCCAGGTTTCTCTAAGAGGAGCCTTTTTTTATGTTGCCAAACAGAATTCTCAAGATTGTTTTAAAATTACACTGCGGCATACAACACTACTAATCAGGCATGCACGAAAAACCTCTGGCTGACCTGGCCAACAGCAATAATTGCAGAACACGATGGCCGAGGCTGAGATAACCTCTTTCTTCTCGTCACGTGATCGATATTTCCTCCCTCCTGTGCCATCCCCTTACGCACAGTAATATGCTCACTGACCTATATTTAGGGAAGAGTTATGCTTCTTTTTCTTTTTAATTGCTTTGTTCCTATGGGGGACTATGATTTATTTTTTTTTTTTTTTGGGGGGGGGTGGGAGGTATTTAAGGATAGTATCTTTATAATTGTGTGTTCTGTTGACAGATTCAAATGTCTGACAATGTGACAGTAATTTTAATTTCACTTTATGTGTAAGATAATAGCATCTTTAGAATACAGTCGAGGACAGGCTAAGGATTAATACAACAGAATGAAAACGACAACAGTTTTGTTTGCGTCATAGTAAGTAGACATAAAGTCACAGTTGGCTCCTGGTATACTGCAGTCGTTCTTAAATGAAAGCAGTGTTTCCCAAACTGTGTTCCGCGGACCCTAGTGTTCCGCGAGACCTGAATAGGTGTTCCACGAACTACTGGAATAATTAACTAGTAGGCCAACACGTGAATTAATCTCCCTCTAAACAAATAAGCAAAAGTGTTCCGCTAAATGCCCAGAACGTCCGAGGTGTTCCGTTGGAGAAAAAAATGTGGGAAACATTGGTCTCGTAAACAGTTCGTTAATCATGAGAAAAAAATGTGGGAAACATTGGTCTCGTAAACAGTTCGTTAATCATGAGAAAAAAATGTGGGAAACATTGGTCTCGTAAACAGTTCGTTAATCATGAGAAAAAAATGTGGGAAACATTGGTCTCGTAAAAAGTTCGTTAATCATGAGAAAAAAATGTGGGAAACATTGGTCTCGTAAACAGTTCGTTAATCATGAGAAATAAATGTGGGAAACATTGGTCTCGTAAACAGTTCGTTAATCATGAGAAAAAAATGTGGGAAACATTGGTCTCGTTAACAGTTCGTTAATCATGAGAAAAAAATGTGGGAAACATTGCTCTCGTAAACAGTTCGTTAATCATGAGAAAAAAATGTGGGAAACATTGGTCTCGCAAACAGTTCGTTAATCATGAGAAAAAAATGTGGGAAACATTGGTCTCGTTAACAGTTCGTTAATCATGAGAAAAAAATGTGGGAAACATTGGTCTCGTAAACAGTTCGTTAATCATGAGAAAAAAATGTGGGAAACATTGGTCTCGTTAACAGTTCGTTAATCATGAGAAAAAAATGTGGGAAACATTGGTCTCGCAAACAGTTCGTTAATCATGAGAAAAAAATGTGGGAAACATTGGTCTCGTAAACAGTTCGTTAATCATGAGAAAAAAATGTGGGAAACATTGGTCTCGTAAACAGTTCGTTAATCATGAGAAAAAAATGTGGGAAACATTGGTCTCGTTAACAGTTCGTTAATCATGAGAAATAAATGTGGGAAACATTGGTCTCGTAAACAGTTCGTTAATCATGAGAAAAAAATGTGGGAAACATTGGTCTCGTAAACAGTTCGTTAATCACGAGAAATAAATGTGGGAAACATTGGTCTCGTAAACAGTTCGTTAATCATGAGAAATAAATGTGGGAAACATTGGTCTCGTAAACAGTTCGTTAATCATGAGAAATAAATGTGGGAAACATTGGTCTCGTTAACAGTTCGTTAATCATGAGAAATAAATGTGGGAAACATTGGTCTCGTAAACAGTTCGTTAATCATGAGAAATAAATGTGGGAAACATTGGTCTCGTAAACAGTTCGTTAATCATGAGAAATAAATGTGGGAAACATTGGTCTCGTTAACAGTTCGTTAATCATGAGAAATAAATGTGGGAAACATTGGTCTCGTAAACAGTTCGTTAATCATGAGAAATAAATGTGGGAAACATTGGTCGCGTAAACAATTCGTTAATCATGAGAAATAAATGTGGGAAACATTGGTCGCGTAAACAATTCGTTAATCATGAGAAATAAATCTCAAATACATAACCGTTATCGGTTTCTCGATTTTATCAAAGTGTGTTTCAAATATTGATTTTTTTTTAATTATCAAGAAGACGGAAGGATGGATGCCTGGTCGTGTGGAATGCGCTTTGGACTGCTGTTCAATGGTTATGGGTTCAAACCTTTGCCTCCGTCCTATGTGAGGTTTGTGCAAAGAAGCAATGATCCTCCGTTCGGACTGAACATCCGAAACATATAAAACAATGTTAGTTTCTATCACTTGATGTCATTGACCTTCATAACTATTAATACCTATCAGGTTTTATATTTATACACTAAGGCAAATAGTATAAAGGCATAATATACCTTAAAAAGAACTAAACTAAGACTAAGACTGCTTTATTGATCCTTATGGAAATTTGTTGTGATTACAAGGACTCTTTTCTCATTTAAAAACAACACAACAGAAACATTCACATAAATAGAACAGACACAACATACAAAGTTTATTCAGCGACTACACGCAGGCATCTTGGTCCTTTTCATGTTTCCTGATCAACGAGTGGCTTTGATATAGTCTCACCGAGTGAGGAACGAACGAGTTTTTGTACCGCCCTGTCCTTGTCTTGATTGACAGTAGTCGCCAACTCCGAGACAAGAATAAAGTAGGTGTAATACCTCTTTTTCTAATATGTGTTTAAGTGCTTACTTCAGAATTAGAGAGGAGATACCTAAACATGGAATCCTAGGTAACACCAACAAAGACAGCACCACAAATTAGGAGATTCGCAAGAGAATCGCAATAGTGGCCCACGATGACCCGCTGATCGATGTCAAAAAAACGCAAGCTAAAACTTTATTTTCCTCAGGGCTAGCAAAGGCATTCCTTCAGGGAACAGAAGCAGAGGAAAGAAGAAGAGGCAGAGAGAGAGAGAGAGAGAGAGAGAAAGTGATAGGAAGACAACATCAAAGAGTGGACGGGCCTGTCATTGAAAGAGATTTTTCTCAAGGTAATAGGCAGTTAGAATGGAGAGAGACGGTCGACAAATCATGTGTGGTGCCCCAAAGGTCAAACTGACTAGGGGATAGATGTAGGTTTGTGTGTTCAGTGAAGACTGTTCTGAGATAATGGAGTGAAATTATCACCGGATGAGACTAAAAGATTTTTCTTCACACGCCAGATATTATTGGCACGTTAGTGATGGCTGCCCGGAAAAAATTATAGTCCAGGGATTATGGGAAACAGCGCATGCGCATCTTACTGCTCTTCGCCTTTTTTTTCTTTTCTGTATCTTATTTTAATTTAATTATAATTATTATTATTTTTTGTGTGTGCAGGGCGCTAGTTTTGTGGGGCGTGAACGATTCATTTATTAGCAAACGTAGGTGTGAATTTGTGTCTGTGTGTCCGGATGTGTGCGTGTATGTGTGTGTGTGTGTGTCTCGAGCTGGTGAACATTGATTCTTCGTTCCTGGCAGAGCAAGATTGCATGTCTGTTGACCGTTTGGTAATGGATTGAAGTTTAAACACACATTTTGAGCCTGGCATGCGGACTAATGGGATCATTAGTGTACACTTTGGGGCTCCCAGGATTAATCAGTGGGGGCCCCATGGAGTCAAGCGCTGTCTTATTTGTAGCTTGTGTATTTTCCCAATAAATATTTGATTCAACTGTTTTCTACTTTAAAGCTTTTACAATACAAAGACATTGTCTTATTTTTCCCACCTATTTCAAACTATTTTGAGTTGACAAAAGAACAAACTACAAAATCTGCTAATGATAATACTGAATCTGTTATTCACCGTCTCATACAACTATTACATTCCAGGTGTGGATATATTGACACAATATCAAAGTGTATGCTACAGGTTCTCGTACGATTTTTAGTATTCAAAGAATGTCAGTCCACTTAATAATATGCAATAGTTTAATGCCATTTTTTTTAAATATTAAGGAACAATGTCAATTAAATTTTAATAATATATTTAAAGCGAAAGTTTTTTAATAGAGCACAATGATTCTCTTTTGTCCCTTTTTTAGACATCGCGCCTGAAAAATACTAGAAATATCTGGATTCCATTTAGTAATTAATTATTAGCTCCCCTGAGTTATTTTATTATAAAGCTTATATTAACTCACCCTTTCTGATAAAAATTGTAAAAAAAAAAATAATTTCTCAAATCAAGTGGAAATTTAACAATCATTTTTACCTAACAAAACTCGATTTTTTAAAAAGTTAGTCAATTAATTACTGGTTTTTAATTAATTTTTAATGCCAACAATTGAAATGAATACAGTATTAACAGATACATCTAAATTTGTGGGGTTTTGTCCCATTAGATAATGATTTGTTATTTCTGCCACACCTCTTCTAGAATCAAGTTGAAACTTTCCACTATTGTATACTGTTCTTATCAAAAGAGGAATCATGAAAAAATTATATTAAACAATAGTCAATTAATTATTGGTAATTAATTATTAATTTGATATCGAAGAGGAGAAATAAATTCTGCCCGCTTGTGTAGCCGTAGAAAAAAAATTTCTATATTTAGCTTGTTTATTCTTTCAGACGCTTTCGGTGATTTCCATATTGTTTTTATTTCCATATTGTTTTGAGTTTTGCCAGTGCTGCTGTGGACTGTGCGATTTGGGCCAGAGGTTCAGGTTTGTTTTCCATGGAGACTATAGTTCGAAAAGTCTTCGACTCAGCTCTTACGAGAAGAACAAATAATAATATTAAGGCTTGTCTTCGAGTCCGAAGATTAGTGAGGAATACATTATTTCCCGTGGCTACGCAGCCCCAGCTGTGACCTACATATTTTGCAACATCCAGGGCAAGCATGACCATTGTCCGCCGGTGGTCGATTAAGATTTTCTTTTCGCCATCTGCGTCTGTCCTCGACTGCGGATATAAATTTGGTCTCAAATGTGTATCCCGCGGCCTTTGTGAGTGACCTCCAGCTGTCTCACTCTGCAAATATCTGCATTACAAGTCACAATACCTTGGTCAGCGCTTTGCTAGTTTTTTTTTTTTTGTTTTTTTTTTCATCATTTAATTTTATCTTATCTTAGTACTTCAATGAACTTCTGATTGTACAACCGTCGCCGCTTGTCTTGTGGTCCTTTCAATCACACCGATCTAATCAGACATGAGGTCTTTAATAAAGGAAGTAGGTCGTTTAATCAAACAATGACCTTCCAGACAGACCACCCTTCTACCTTTGTCAATTAATTCCACGTGCAATAAATTCCGCGCGTTATCTCTTAGCGAGAACTTTCTCACGTAATTACAGAAGTTCTTTAAAGTGTTTTGTTTTTTTACTGTGCAAATCCAGTCTATTTTATGTGCGTGGGCTTTTGAACCCCATGCCAGGACCTTGATTTGTTTTAGCAATCACTAACACTAATTGGAATGACATCGACTGGGGGTAATTTTAATTAAGTCCCTTGTTCTTTCTGGGGGGGTAGGGGGGGGGGACCTGGCCTTGACGATGAACGAGATAACATCCTCGGCTGTGGTGGCGCTGGCATCGTTTTAAGCGAGACGCGGCGATGTCGTAAAAATGGACACCGGCGAAGATATGAGGTCAACGAAGCAAGATTTACGGCACATGGTGTAATAATGTCTTTTGATGCGCACGAAAAAAAATCAACAGAGTGTGTCGGACGTCATTTTTTTACGTCATAAAAAATGCGATGACGTAATTGCAAAAAAAAATAGGAAACAAAAATGAATGACGTCAACTAGCAAATTTTTTAATTTGAAACTATCACATTTATTTTAAAATGACTCAACTCTGAGAGTAAATAAAAGTTCGAGAAATTAATTTTAATTTAGAATAGAGACAAAAGTAGAACGTTTTATTTTTTTCTTTTAATACAATTTTAACTCTGTATTTATATTTGTATTGTTATTAGGAAATAAAAAGTTTTGAAATCTAAACGTGACAGACAGACAGCATGAACACAACTGCTTTTTTTTTTCAGTTTTTAGTTACAGATTATTTACGTCTGTACGTAACAACTGCAATGAAAACATCGAGACATGTTACTGAAATAGCAAATAAAAAGGGTGGCAGAATTGTGAATAAAATTGTCATGTTCTCACAGGTCTTCAAGTTGTTCAGGAAAGTTTGGGTTGAAAGATTGAAGGATGTGATTGAAAGATTGAAGAATGTGGTTGAAAGATTGAAGGATGTGGTTGAAAGGTTGAAGAATGTGGTTGAAAGATTGAAGAATGTGGTTGAAAGATTGAAGAATGTGGTTGAAAGATTGAAGGATGTGATTGAAAGATTGAAGAATGTGGTTGAAAGATTGAAGGATGTGATTGAAAGATTAAAGAATGTGATTGAAAGATTGAAGGATGTGGTTGAAAGGTTGAAGAATGTGGTTGAAAGATTGAAGAATGTGGTTGAAAGATTGAAGAATGTGGTTGAAAGATTGAAGAATGTGGTTGAAAGATTGAAGAATGTGGTTGAAAGATTGAAGAATGTGATTGAAAGATTGAAGAATGTGATTGAAAGATTGAAGAATGTGGTTGAAAGATTGAAGAATGTGATTGAAAGAATGAAGAATGTGATTGAAAGATTGAAGGATGTGATTGAAAGATTGAAGGATGTGATTGAAAGATTGAAGAATGTGGTTAAAAGATTGAAGAATGTGGTTGAAAGATTGAAGGATGTGATTGAAAGATTGAAGAATGTGGTTGAAAGATTGAAGGATGTGATTGAAAGATTGAAGAATGTGGTTGAAAGATTGAAGAATGTGGTTGAAAGATTGAAGAATGTGGTTGAAAGATTGAAGAATGTGGTTGAAAGATTGAAGGATGTGATTGAAAGATTGAAGAATGTGGTTGAAAGATTGAAGAATGTGGTTGAAAGATTGAAGAATGTGGTTGAAAGATTGAAGAATGTGGCTGAAAGATTGAAGAATGTGGTTAATAGACTGAACGAGTTTAAAGGCTGAAGTGGGCGCTGAGAAATGTTGTTGAAAGATTAACCGGACTAGACAAGAGAAGATAATCAGCGTGCTCTTCTACTTTTTCGTCACTCCCCTTGACCGCCGGAAATAGTGTAATCACAGCCAATCATAGAGCGTTTAGTTCAATAGCAAACCTTTGGGCTTGGTGGACGTAGAACAAAGGGGAAACAAGGAAATGGAAAAAAACAACAAATATGGAAAGTGCGATGGTAACAGAGAAGGTAAAAACAAGATTATGAGCTACGTATCCGAGAGGGAAAGAGGACGGGAATAGAAAAAGAGGGAGATGGAGGGAGGGAGGTAGATATAGGGAGAAAGAGTTAGAATGAGAGAACAAACAGAAAGATTGCAAGCTAGTGAGATACAAGAGAGGTAAATAAAAGAGAGGGGGGGGCGTGATAGTTCGTTTAGCAAGAGAAAGTAGGAAAGACAAAGAGAAAGGAGAGGAGAGCCAAGAACGAGAAAGAGAGAGAGAGAGAAAGGGAATAAGAGACTGAGCGAGAGAGAGAAACAAAGAAAGAAGGCGTTAGCGGAGAATAAGAAAGAGAGAGTTTGTGAGCTTCTACAAAACGAATGAACTTGAAGCGTAAGACGTAATCATCTTCTTTTTAAGTAACGTCTGTATTGTATAAGATAAGATAAGATCAGATAAGATGAATAGAAAGAAGGAGAAATATACGGTATAAATACGAGAAAGAGAGTGTGATAGGAAAAGAGTGCGTTAATATTACTGATAAACTGTAGACATTTATATTATAAGCATTCCCATTTTCAGTGGTCAGCATGAAGAAGACTTAGAGAAACTTAGAAAGAAAGTGACGACGACAACAGAGGCGATGAGGAAGAGGTTCGAACCGGTGCATTCAGTCTCTCTGTCGTGTGCGGCTATGTGCGTGCATCTGAATGAATGCGCTATACTAAGCCACGTCAAACGGATGTCACCCAGACCATGTCATTTCTTCATGTTTCACCCAGCCAAGATGTCAGATGACAAGTAAATGGATTTAATACGTCTAATTCCGTCTTCCCGCCCTATTCAAGCCGTGCCACCCCCCAGGAGACGCTTTTTTTTTTAAAGAATAAATCTTATCTCCCACAGCTGCCCCTGGACATATCACAAGACTACATTTCGTGAGTTGTTTTTTTAAGAGCGCGCAAATCTCTTCTGCTTGCTTGGTGTCATCGTGACCTAATCAAGGTAATCGTTGGTTAAGAGCTTGCGTTCAATTCGATAACACTTAAACTGACCACTGTCCACTCTCTAGACCCTCATCATCATCATTATAATCTCTCTCTTTCATTTCGTTCATATTGTATACAGCTGATGCTATCAAAAATATTCTGTCGTATCATGTAAAGTAATTCAAAGCTTCGAAAACCTATTTTAAATACATGGTTAAACAAACTACTTGGGTTAGCATTATATTGTAAGACAATACAGAACACCATAGCCATTCCCTCCATAACAGTAATCTGCTCTTTGTTTACACTTTGTTTTTTTATAATTACAAAGCTTACATAAAATCTGTCTGTCTGTCTGTCTGGTAAAAAAGTGTGTGCACGTTTTTTCTCCAACACCTATTCTCGGATCAAGTTGAAACTTTGCACAATTATTCATTGGCGTAGACAAGACGCGATTCAATAAAAAAAATTACTCAATTAGTCAATTAATTACTGTCAATTAGTTATTTTGTTTGATGCCAAAAAGGGAAATTGATCCTTCTGTATACACAGATATGGCAAAATGTGTAGGGTTTAGTCCCCTTAAATAATTATTAACACTGTTTCTCCGACACGCATTCTCCGATCAAGTTGATTCGCTAAACAAGAATTTATTGTACCTAACTAAACATGAATCAATAATAAAAAAAAAAGATAACCAAGAAAGAGAGAGAGTTTGTGAGCTTCTACATTATTGGTAATTAATTATTTTGTTTGATTTCGAGTAAGAGCAATAACTTCCACATTATTGATAGATAAAGATGTGAGGGGGGAGTTCTTCCCATTAAATACGTTTTGTTTCATTTTAAAAATGACTTTTTCAAAAATATTTTGCTTGTTATAAGACAACGTTTCTTTAATCAACTGAATTCAGTAAGAAAGAAAAAAAAAGACAAAGCGGTATGAAGAAACGTGGTGGGGATTTAATGAAAGCTAAAGAAAAAAAAGTAAGAATATGAAAAAAGAAAGATTGGAAGAGATTTTAAAATAGCTTGACATATCAATGTCAAGGACACTCTTATTGAAAGATAGCGATTTCCAACTAAATGTAAAAATTCCTTCGTGCTACAGGCGAAAGAGCTTAGAACATCACTGTAATAAGTGAAATGTATATCTAAAGTGCTACATCACTGTAATAAATGAAATGTAGATCTAAAGTGCTACATCACTGTAATAAGTGAAATGTATATCTAAAGTGCTACATCACTGTAATAAGTGAAATGTATATCTAAAGTGCTACATCACTGTAATAAATGAAATGTATATCTAAAGTGCTACATCACTGTAATAAATGAAATGTATATCTAAAGTGCTACATCACTGTAATAAATGAAATGTATATCTAAAGTGCTACATCACTGTAATAAATGAAATGTATATCTAAAGTGCTACATCACTGTAATAAATGAAATGTATATCTAAAGTGCTACATCACTGTCATAAGTGAAATGTATATCTAAAGTGCTACATCACTGTAATAAATGAAATGGGGGCAACTCGAGTACACCTGTATTACATGGCATTTATAACAGTGTCTTTAGCATAGCTTCTCCATCAGCTCCAGACTTTGCTTCTTCAATTATATCCTAGACCAAACCAGGGTTCGAACTCGGGATGATTGGGACGATAGTCCAGAGCTCATTTCATACGACAGGCTGCCATTGTGGTCCTCTAAAGACACGAATATTTTGTTGTATTGTTGAGGATGTTACAGGGCAAATGTGTGTTTACGTCAGCAAATTATTTCAAGTCTGACAAATCTGTGGCTCTGATGTGGACACCCCCTGATGTCTCTCAGATGTGGACACATCTAATGTCGCGCTGATGTGGACACCCCCTGATGTCACTCTGATGTGGACACCCCCCGATGTCACTGATGTGGACACCCCCTGATAAGGTTCTGATGAGGACACCCCCTGATGTCGCTCTGATGTGGACACCTGTGATGTCGCTCTGATGTGGACACCCCCTGATGTTGCTTTGATGTGGACACCCCTGATGTCGCTCTGATGTGGACACCTGTGATGTCGCTCTGATGTGGACACCCCCTGATGTTGCTTTGATGTGGACACCCCTGATGTCGCTCTGATGTGGACACCTGTGATGTCGCTCTGATTTGGACACCCCCTGATGTCGCTCTGATGTGGACACCCCCTGATGTCGTTCTGATGTGGACACCCCCTGATGTCGCTCTGATGTGGACAACCCCTGATGTCTTTCAGATGTGGACACCTCCTGATGTCGCGCTGATGTGGACACCCCTTGATGTCACTCTGATGTGGACACCACCTGATGTCGCTCTGATGTAAACACTCCCTGATGTCTCTCAGATGTGGACACATCTAATGTCGCGCTGATGTGTACACCACCTGATGTCGCTCTGATGTAAACACTCTCTGATGTCTCTCAGATGTGGACACATCTAATGTCGCGCTGATGTGGACACCCCCTGATGTCACTCTGATGTGGACACCCCCTGATGTCACTCTGATGTGGACTCCCCTGATGTCGTTCTGATGTGGACACCCCCTGATGTCGCTATGATGTTGACAACCCCTGAGGTCGTTCTGATGTGGACACCTCTGATGTCGCTCTGATGTGGACATCTGCGATGTCGTTCTGATGTGGACACCCCCTGATGTCGCTCTGATGTGGACACTCCCTTAACAATCGAGACAAGAAAAAAAATCGATATTTTCATTTGTGAAAAACTTTTCTTTTTGTATTTTTTTTTTTTTTGTGTGTAAAACCGGAATTCTGTATTTGGCAGCTAATTCGGAGTCACATAATGAAGTCTAAACCCGGAGTGAGATATAGTGTTTGTGTGTGAGTGTCAAGAGGAGAGAGAGAGAGAGAGAGAGGCAGAGAGGGTGAGGATGGTTTAGTACGTGAATGCGCTCTCCTGTCAGACTAGACCAGGCAAACTAATTATTGAATTGAATGTAACGCATGACTGACCTGGCGAGGAGAACTCGATAGTGGTCTCCCCTGTCTTACATGGTCGGCTCTTCTTGCAAGGCACTTCTCTTTAGGTGGACCTTTTTTTTTTTTTTAATTTAGTGAAACTTTGTTGCAAGGGAAAGAGAATTGATTGACAGGCGGGTGGAAGTTTTTCTAAGTATGGATTACACCATCTTCTCTCTATCTCACTCCTTCTCCGCTCTCTCTCTATCCTCCTACTATATTACATTAACATCCTCCTCCTCTTCGCTCTCTCTCTCTCCCTCTCTCTTCCTATCATTTTACATTACCATCCTCCTCCTCTTTGCTCTCTCTCCCTCTCTCTTCCTATCATTTTACATTACCATCCTCCTCCTCTTTGCGCTCTCTCTCTCTCCCTCTCTCTTCCTATCATTTTACATTACCATCCTCCTCCTCTTTGCGCTCTCTCTCTCTCCCTCTCTCTTCCTATCATTTTACATTACCATCCTCCTCCTCTTTGCGCTCTCTCTCTCCCTCTCTCTTCCTATAATTTTACATTACCATCCTCCTCCTCTTTGCGCTCTCTCTCTCTCCCTCTCTCTTCCGATCATTTTACATTACCATCCTCCTCCTCTTTGCGCTCTCTCTCTCCCTCTCTCTTCCTATCATTTTACATTACCATCCTCCTCCTCTTTGTGCTCTCTCTCCCTCTCTCTCTTCCTATCATTTTACACTACCATCCTCCTCCTCTTTGCGCTCTCTCTCTCTCTCACTCTCTCTTCCTATCAATTTACATTACCATCCTCCTCCTCTTTGCGCGCTCTCTCTCTCCCTCTCTCTTCCTATCATTTTACATTACCATCCTCCTCCTCTTCTCTCTCCCTCTCTCTCTCTTTCTATCATTTTACACTATCCTCGTCCTTCTCACTCTCTCTGTTTCTGAATGTCTATCACTGGCCTTCCTCCATTTCCTATTTTTCATCTTCCATTTTTTTCTCATTCTTCGTCATTGTGTTCTGTATACCATCATCATTGTACCAGCATATTTACCTCCACTCTCTATGTTTTATCTTTTTCTCTCTCTCTCTCTCTTGCATTCTTTCATTTCTCTCTCTGTCTAAGCGACCCCCAACTCTCTCCCTCTCTGTTGTTCTCGCTCCCATTTTTTTTCATTTCTATTCTAAGTCTCCATAACTTTCTCTCTATCTCTAGGTCTCTCTTCTTTCCTTCTCTGTGTGTGTCTCTCTCTTTCACGTTCTCTCTCTTCAATGTTTGTCCTTATGTCTATGTCTCTTTATTTATATGTCTATCCTCATGTCTTTCTCTTTATCTTACACTCTCTCTTTTTTTTATCTGTTGTATATTTATCCCATTTCTTACTATTTATACCAAACGTTCTTTTTTTAATTCTTTCATTCTCTTTCTCTCTTTTCTCTCTTATTTCTTCTTATCTCTTTTTATTTTTTTTATCGCTTTTCTCTTTTCGATCTCTCTCTCTCTCTCTCTCTCTCTCTTTATATATATATATGCCCCATCTCTCTTCCTTTGTTTCTATATATCTCTAAGTCTTTCTCATTATTTCTCTCTCTCTCTCTCTCTTTTATCTCTCATTATTTCCATCTACTTGTTATTTGTGTTTATCAATCCTAATTCGTGTCAAACACCCACACAATTACTCCCTCCCCCCCCCCCCCACCCGCAATAGTTCAAATCTGTAACAATCAATGACAGAATTAGGTTTCTCCTAATTTCTTGGTAATGACTGTGTACCTCAAACTGTGCAAAAACTAAAAAACCAATTGGCAGAGGCGGTGAGGGGCTGTGCAGAAGGAAGTAACTGGTAGGGAAACAAGGGGCGGGGGAGGGAATAAAAAAAATGGAGTAAGACTTCTGTATGTGTGTGTGTGTTTGTGATGAAAGTGTTTGTGAGGAAGAAAGCCAGAAGTTTCTAACAACAAAAATGAAGTCACTTTTTGTAGATGTTTCTAATTGGGTCTCTTGTCAACGGCAGGATGTCAGTGCCAGATGATTGTTTTTCTAAGTGAAACATTCAATACTAAATAAATTTTAAAAAAGTAAATAAAGCCCTCACTTTTGAAGATACTAATGTTTAGTTCCTTCACGTATCTCCCACACCCTCACTTTTGAAGATACTAATGTTTAGTTCCTCCACGTATCTCCCACACAGTCTGATGACTTGTACATTCAAATACGTATCATCCTCACGTAAATATTTGTTCTACAGAGTTGAAGGTACTGCCTTTTTTTTTTTTTTACAAAGCCTACTATATTTACACACTCCGTCTGTCCATCTGTCTGTCTGTCTAGTACAGATTGTGTAAACGTTTACCCTCCCCACACACACACACACACAAAGTGATTGGACCATATCGTTTTGAACATATAAGTATGAAAGTTGCGCTAAACAAAAAAACAAAAATATTTGCAATCACAACTATTTAAAATTAATGACATCATTGAATCAAAATAATTGATACAATGTCATTCAATATCATTATTTTTTTAAAAGTATATTTTGATATTTTACTTGTATTTATTTTCATGTCCATCACTTAAGATGGGTCATCATGACATTAGTATCTCTTGGTAAGTACGTCTTCCAGATCCAGTCTCATCTGGTAGAGCTCCAAAACATTTTTTAAGAATTTCCTTTTTTCAGTCAATAGCAGATTTCCTGTTTATCTGCAATGTCAGGGTCTCACTTGCATACATGGCCACTGATCTTAAAATGGATTTGTATACAATCGTATAACTTTCTTTGTTTTTCTTTACATTATCTCCCTATTGAGTAGCCAATCCTACAGCGTTACAAGCTTTTGTTCTTTCCTTTAATTCTCTCATTAAAGTGATTCGCGATCCTTCGCTAGGCAGCAAGACAAACTATGCTAAGCCATTGGTTTTCATGTCTGATTCAAGCAATCTTTTCTCGCTCTAACAGTACAAGGGAGGAAGGAGCACTTGTACTCTTTAGTACTTGTTTGTCCTAGCATAAAGAATAAGAAATCTGCCTTTATCTGTGTGTCTTTCTGAGCATTTTATTAGGCAGTATATCATTGGTTGTAGATCTTGATATATTGTGCTCCATAGGTATGAATGTATTCATCCTGTTGACTTCTCACGGTTTTAGTTTAGTCTGGTCTAGTTGGACGACAACCTGAAAATTTCCAGCATAACCACCGAAAAATTTTATTTTTTTTAAATACAAAGAAATTAGATTACGTAAATTTTTATGTTTAAAGCCAAGAAACAAATAAACATGTTATCTGGTCTCTGTTGACTTGGGTTTCAATTCAAAACATTTAAATAAATGATTAGAATTGAAATGAGAAATTTCACTTGATTATTATCTCCCCTTTCTCGTGGAACTCTTTTTCTTCGTGTGTGCTTTTTGACATCATCCCTTTAAATATTTGTTGGTTATCGATTCCTTCTTTTTAAAAATCTCTTTCACGTCTGCACAAGAATTTTTTTTTTTTCTTTTTTTTTTTTGTTTCGTAAATCTTTAAAAATTTAAAATTACGGCTGATCTATTATGTCCAAATGAATTGTGTATTTGTATAAAAATATAGATGTAGAAAGTTATGATTGGTCTCTTATCATTTCTTTGAATAATTATCAAAAAAAAAATATTTATGAGTTTATAAATATTTGAAGTACTCATCTCACAAAGAAGGTTAACATGAAAATTTGATGAAATATTGAGTTCACAATTGCATGAATCTTTTTTATCTGATATAACAAATATCATTTTATAGTTTTAAAATCTCATTTCATTTTAAATGTCTGTGTGTGTGTGTGTGTGAATGTGTGTGTGGCATATTAAAGTTTTAATTTTTTATTTGGATGAATGATGATTTAATCATGATTTAATCCAATGACAATTTACTAAGCGAAGGTAGAATCTGTCATCAGCTGTTTATCTGAGCAGGTTTTAATGTAAAACAAGCAAATATTTAAAAAAAAATGACTTTTAAAAAAAAAAGCCTATCCAAGGGTAAGAACTCTACATTTATAGTCATATATCTCAATAATGTAAGATTTAACTTCCTTTTTCGATGTCAAACAACATTAATTAATTAACACGTTATAATTAAATAATTAGTGAATGTTTTTGATTGCTTCGTGTTTTGTTAGGAACATTGACTAATTAGTGCAAAGTTTCCACTTGATTGGAGAAGGGGAAGAGGGGTAAATAACGTGTACAAAATGTGTACCAGACAGAAAAATGGTTTGATGTAGTGAAGTGTGCGTACGTGTTTGTAGTGGCTGGTGAATTCTGGTGCAACGTAAACGTTAGGTTCACTCAGATGACTAGGTAAAAAGCGGGTTGAGCGGATGATGACAGATGAAGTTCAAGACGAGAAAGTTACAAAACCACGTGCGTGTGTTTCGGTACATGAAAGCATGTAGTCTTTTAAGTGGGTTGGGAGTGTATCGTTTTAAAACACTTATTTGGACATCTTGTTATTTCGACATCTTTTTATTTGGAAATCTTGATATTTGGACATCATGTTATTAAGACATCTTGTTTTTTTTTTATATTTTGGACATCTTGTTATTTGGACATCTTGTGATTAGAACATCTTTTTATTTGGACATCCTGTTATTTGGACATCTTTTGAGGGACATCTTTTATTTGGACATCTTGTTATTTTAACATCTTGTTATTTGGACATCTTGTGATTAGAACATCTTTTTATTTGGACATCCTGTTATTTGGACATCTTTTGAGGGACATCTTTTATTTGGACATCGTTATTTTGACATCTTGTTATTTTGACATCTTGTTATTTTGACATCTTGTTATTAGGACATCTTGTGATTAGGACATCTTTTTATTTGGACATCCAGTTATTTTGGACATCTTGATATTTTGACATCTTGTTATTAGGACATCTTTTTTTTTAACATCTTGTTATTTGAACATCTTGTTATTTTGACATCTTGTTATTTTGACATCTTGTTATTAGGACATCTTTTTATTTGGACATCCTGTTATTTTGGACATCTTTTTATTTGAACATCTTGTTATTTGGACATCTTGTGATTAGGACATCTTTTTATTTGGACATCCTGTTATTTGGACATTTTGTTATTTCACTTCATATCTCTAGATTGACTTTGAAATCTCCACCTAACTGTTTAAGTCAACTTTTTATTTTGTTTAATGAAGTTTTTAAGTTGTCTTTTAAAGTAGTAGATGTAAAGGTCATCTGTTTCTGTGGCTCACGGTCAACGATGGTTTCATGTGGCCAGCACAGCAACCATCCTCCTCTTTAACTGGGAGGTTCATTTTCAGAGGCGGGATTAAAATCCCAGTCTTCACCAGGATTCGAACTCGGGGCCCCCAGTTCGGAAGTCAAGAGCTTTACCACTCAGCCACCGGGCTTCATTGGATCAGAGGGTTTAGTTAGACTAGCTGCTTGGAGCCACAACCCAGTGACCATCTCTATTACATGGTGCCTTTTTATTGGGAAGTATTTATGGTTCAGTATATATGGTGCGTATTTATATGAAAATATGGTTCAGTATTTATGGTGCGTATTTATATGAAAATATGGTTCAGTATTTATGGTGCGTATTTATATGAAAATATGGTTCTGTATTGGCGATGTCTATGTGGTTGAAAATATTAGATATAACTCCAGTTAGAAAGCAGATGAAAGGGGAGAGAGGAGGTATTCTAAAAGGAAGATTCTGTGGTCTCATTCTACGTCATACATGGTTCAAGTAGCGAACGAAAGCAATGACGTCACAGGAAGTAAACGAAAATAAAGTGTATCTTTCAAAATATATCTATATCTATCTAGTAGTATGGGGAGGGGGCGCGTGGGCTGGGTGGTCAAGTCCGTGGTGGTCAAGCCCTTGGTGGTCAAGCCCTTGGCGGTCAAGCCCTTGGTGGTCAAGCCTTTGGTGGTCAAGCCATTGGTGGTCAAGCCATTGGTGGTCAAGCCCTTGGTTGTCAAGCCATTGGTGGTCAAGCCCTTGGTGGTCAAGCCCTTGGTTGTAAAGACCTTGGTGGTAAAGTGCTTGGCTTCTGAAACGAGGGCTCGAATGTCGGTGAAGACTGCGATTTTTTAATTCCGGATTTGTGAGGTGCAGCTGAATCCAACGCTCCAATCAACTCTAATCCTGACATTGGTTGGTCGTTAAGACAGACCACCCTAAGGTCTGAAAGGTAAACTTAATAAAACTGTATAGAACTAATGAAAAGGGATTGTGCTTGATTACTTTGGGTCTCTTACACTCTTAACTCTTTCTCTCCTAACTGACGATACCAACATTGATTCCACCAGAATGTGGTAAATAATTACGGAAAGAAAGAGTTAAACGACTCTGGTGGAAGATACGTGTTGTACTGGTCTCTTGTGCTAAACTACAATTCATGTTTTATAGCTGAATAAAAGAAACAAAAAATGATCATAATTCCCCATCAAGGGGAAGGAATGGCTTCTCAATCAATTATTCCGAAAGTGATCAAAAATGCATTGGTTTTTAAAGTTAAGTTTGTGAGCCACTGTAGAACAGGCAGGAAATATTTGCCCCAGTGAATCGATGCAAAGTTTCATTACAAGTCATGTTATTTTCAACAATTAAATTATTTCCATGTCATAAATTATTTTCAGCATCTGATTTTAGTTCGCGGCGTTTTTTCTGAAATCATTTTATGAGAGAAGAAAAAAAAAAAGATTTTGAAATAAAGATTTGTTCTTTTCTTTTTAAGTACAGATAATTCTTTTTCATCTTGAAAACGTTGTGTCATAAAAACCACACACACACAAATCCATGACACCCATACCAGCACACGTACACACACTCTCCCAACACACTCAAGTGCTTGATGTCGCAAAACGAAAATTTGAAAAAAATGCGCTCAGAGGCAACGGGCAAAGCGATTAATCGAGAGAACACTAAAAAAAAAATGTGATACAAGCTTTTTAAAGTTTAGAACTGTCCAGCCAATGCTAATACTAATTCAAAGGGAGTTGGGGTGGCAGAGCGGTAAAGCGCATGGCTTCCGAACCGGAGATCGAATCCTGGTGAAGACTGGGATTTCTAATTTCGGGCACATCTGAGTTCACCCAGATCTTATAGATACCCGACATTAGTTGGGGTAAAGGTTAAGGCGGTTGGTCGTTGTGCTGGGCCTCAGAATCGGATGACCTTTTCATCATTTGTCCTATAGATCACAAGGTCTGAAAGGGGAATTTTGCTCTACCTAACTCTAGTAAATGCATGACGTTGGCTACTAAAATTAAAACTATGTACACTTGACACCTTCGTAAACTTTGTCGACAAAAACAGACTAATTAGTCACTTGGACCTAGAAATTTATTTATATAATTTTTTAAAGAGTCATTTATTCCGGTTCCCACACTGCCACTGCCACACCCATAATACAAACTACCTAATAATACAACCAACAAACCGACGCAACGCTCACATAATACCCAAACACAGCCCACAAAGTAATCACAACACTCACACAACCAATACAATCTACACACAATCAACAGAAACCACTCACAACACTCACACATTCCACTCACACAAAACATAAACCCACATGACACTCAAACCCACAAACACCAAACCACACACTCTGGAAGTTACGTAATTTCACAACAACGACCTCTCACCAAAAGGGAAAATAAAAAATCTTTTTCTTTCTGGTGTGTAATATCGAAATGTACCAGAAACATTCGAGATCGTTGAGTTTCGACCGCCTGAGTAGGGTCTAGCTAGATCTAGTATTTCACAAGGATAGCTATAAGCTTGAAAACCCCCCTGTTGAACAAGGGCAAAGACAATGGCGTATCCATGCCAGCTTATTGAGACACTGAGAGAGAGGCGAGATGAAAACAGAGAGAAGGATTGTATTGTCTTAGAGGGAGGATTACCCGAGGTTACTGCAGAAGACGCTTTCACGTATATGTTAAGTAGGTTGTAAACAGTAGACCAAGTAGCCAGGGGCCGGGCTAATAAAAACACGTGTCACTCTTCTGTGTCGCTTCGCGAGCTGTCAACCTACGATACAGAGGCGCCACTGTGTTAGGGTCACAGCCAGATCCCCAAGGACACTAGATCTCTTCACGCTCTCCGTAAAATAGGGGGGGGGGGGGTATTGGGAGGGGGAATCAGAATCCTCGAGTATAGAGTATAGACCACTGTTCTCATTGTCTTAAGACAAAGGTCAGCTTACGTGACAAATGCCCCTTTCTTATTGGGGTGTATTCCATCTCCGAGCCTCTTCCAACCCCTACCCCCCCTAAACAAAGCACATCAGGTCTTTTCAATGCCACAGAATAAGTAGTCGGGAGTCATGGTGACGTTTCAATTGCAGTTATTTTAAAAGAAAACCATTCTAGAGAGATCTCAGTTGTATGGATTTAGAGCTCAAGCGCTTTAAGAAAAATTGTCTACACAAAATAGATTTATCTTGCACCAAATAAAAGTCTTATTCCAATAATATGTTTTGGTATGGTACTTTTGAGAAAGTGGTACTTGTAAAAATTAAATCTATAAGAAAGTTCATTGATGAAGAATTCTTTTAATGGAATTAATTACGACTAATGATTAGACTACGTGGAGCAACCTAGGTCAATAGTTCTCAAAGTGTGTTTCAAATAGCCTCTATCAACCAGTTCGTCTACTGGCCTTATCGTGTGGCTCAGATATTGGTACCGGCGGAACTGATTTTACTGGCAGGAGATAGTGCAAGGAGGAGTTAGTAGCCTTGAGAGGCTAACCAAAGAGATAGAGCAAGGAGGGGCTCGGTAGCCTTGGATGGCTACCCACTTGGGGAAGCAAAACCCTGAATCAAAACCTCTGCAGTTACATCCAAAAACTAGAAATAGACTTCGGGTGAAAGTCAACCCTGAGGAAAAATCAGGAGCGATGACCCGTTAAGAAGCCTGCAGCACAGAGTGCTACACCCTGCGTCGCTGCTGATCCAAAACTGTTTTGGCACCTGCAGTTTCTTTGGACACATCAGCTGCGGGAATAAAAGGGAGCTGCTGTGTGGGACCCTGGGCTACATTGTTCCGACCATAGCTGATGTTCTTTATGTCAAATGGATCCATTGTCGTTTCGAGACTGAGGTCATAGATAGAGAATTCATGTTTATTAATTTTACCAAGGCTCAAACGTTCCTTTAAACAAATTAATTAGTAAGGAAGATTCTTAGGAAGACATATAATGGCAGCTGGTAGAACTCGATACCATTGTGCTGTGCAGGCCACACGACCAAGCCATGGTGGACATGATCAGGTTGAGAGATTCAAATCCATTGACACATTTCTTATTCATTATGTTAGGACCAACACGTCCAAGTGCTCCTTCTTCCCTACTGCGACCAGAGCATAAGAACGGGTTGCCTGAATCAGCCAGGAAAATCAATCTCTCAAGATATCGGGAGTAGCAGAGTTTACTTCTCTAAGTAACACAACGATACTCCAAGGGCGTATCTTCTCGTTTGAAGGAACTTCTGAGATTTATAAAATCATATCCCCCCCCCCTCCAAAAAAAAATATGACCATCGTAATTCCTCGGACACCTGAAAAGAGTCAAAAAAAGAATCTTAGCGACATTCCTGCACTAAGCGTGCTCCCCCTCCCCCCTCTCTCTTCTTCCGATTTCGTCTTCTATCTCTCCGTCGCGCAGTGAGACTTCCCACCAACCCCCCTCTCTCTTCTGCAAACGCTCACACACTCTCTCTCTCTCTCTTCCGCCCTCTCTTGTCCCTCATTGGTTTACCGTTCAACGAGAGCGCGGCGCTGTTCTCCTCCTGAAACTTGACGGTGTCGTCTCAGTGTGGTCCGGAGGCCCCGCGAGCAAGGAGTAGCCGGCCCTTGTTTCACATGTCATTGGGAGGTGTCGGATACCCCCCCCCCCCCAACCCCCGTCGTCACGTGAAAGGTATGCAAATTTCAACTGTTCTGGTCGCAGTCCCACCCACCCTCACCTCCCTTCACATTTTCCTCTGCCCTCCCCCACTCCCAAGTCTAACGCTTATATTTACATCGCTCAGAGACTCGGGAGAGCTTCCTAACAGTGGAGACTGTCCACCATCCATGTTCTGTGCCCTTTGACTTGGAGTTATTTCTTGTGCTTCAGTGACATGTCAACAGAGGCTCGAACCAGAACCTCACCCGTCAGAGAATAGATAAAGGATTTTTGTGTGCTCTATTTCATTATTTCTCAGTGACTAACCAACTGGCCGAGGATTATACATCAAACAAGTTCATTCTATTTGTCATGAGGTAAGTCTTCTATTGTTTTATAGTAAATGAGCACTGTTTTTAATTAGATCTATATTGTGCTTTCGTGAAGTGCTTTCCCCTACGGCCTATCCATTTTGTTAAGTATTATATCACTGCGGCTAATCTTGACTATAAAGACATTTCATTCAGTTTCTAATGTTGTTATGTGTTTCATTACTTCTATAACAACTGTTTACGAAAACAAAAAATATATATGAAATTCTTCTGAACCAAAGTTTAAAATAAATGTTGTTTGGGCCACAAGGCCTTCATCAGCGAAAAACGAACGAAAAAGACAAACAATAAAAAATAACGTGGCTTTTAGTTTTATCTTTGATGACGTAGGCCTAAATGTTTATTTTGTAAAACATGCAAACGAAAATATTTTAATTTCAGTCTTTTTCATGTCGGGAATAATCTCAAGGTTTTATAAGAATATAGATATGTAAGGGAACATAACTGAAAAATTTACATAGGTTTTGAACAGATACTCCATTCTAATCAAATCTAATCTAATCTAATATAACATAACATATGTTATAAAATTACATAACCTAACATAATATAATAAAATATAATATATAATATTATATAGTATTAGTAGACTTATAAATGTAGTTATTATGTTTTTTGTTTGGTAATGCACAAATTGTAAGACAAATTTCCTTACGGATAATAAAGATTATTATTATTATTATTAAAACATCATTTTTTCAAATTAAAGTTTCTCTGCACTTTCAGTTATACTGTGACTATTTTTTCTCATTACTCACTAGGAGTATAGACATGTCTTGTTACATATATATTGTATATTTTTGTAGGCATATAAATGTGCTATTTGAGTTTTGACACACGTTGGCTGAAAGGCGCCGAATGTAACACATGACCTTGATAGCGTTTTGGACATGCCCTCAAAGTGGGCTGGAGCTGTGGTCTCTATTCATGGTTTGAAGAGCCGTGTCCACTTAGTGTCTGTCCTTTTTCTATTTGGCTTGGGCGATGAGTGGCGGCTTAACGAAGTCTATGTCTATTTAGTTTTTTTTTAATCTGGGTGGCGCGGTGGTCGAGTGGTAAAGCGTTTGACTTTCGAGCCCATGAGTCTTGGGCACGAGACCCGGTAAAGACTGGGATTTTAAATTTCTGGATTCTTAAGTCCTCCGACTCTAATGGGTACCTGACATAAGTTAGGGAAACGTAAATGCTG
>NC_074718.1:40090929-40103429 GCF_947242115.1 Biomphalaria glabrata | reverse complement strand
AATCTCTCTCAGTCACACTCTCTCTATCTCTTTTTCAGTCAATATCTCCCTCTTTCTTTTCCTAACTCTCCATTTCAGTTCCTTTCTCTTTTGTTCACTCTTCTTTTCATCTATTACTTTTATTTTCTTTCTCTCTCTCTCTCTCTCTTTCTCTGACTCCCTCTCTCTCTCTCTTTCACTCTCATCACATCACTCCATTCTACTCACACATACTTGAAGCCCTCTCTCCAAAGATCTCTCCGGTCCGCCATTATCAGCAGGAGTTGAAGAGCTAGACTAGAATTGATTCTTCTTCCCTTGACCTTCAGACCGGCTTACCGAGCGGACTGTACGTCTTAACGGCCAGATCAACGAGCTGACCGGATCACTGACCGGAAGAGGGAAAAAAAAAAAACCTTGGTGACTTAACCATCGGATTAGCTCGTCCATAATTTACCAAGTCCTTGTTCCGTTGTGTAGACCAGCGTCCAGAGAGTACAAAGCAAGAATCATGCGTCAAGTAATTAACTTCTCGCAGAAAAGAGCAGATAACGAGATTATGACAGAGCACTAGAAAGATGGCTTCCAGTACCAGCAAAGATTACTACAACTCAGAATAATTCCAATTATTCGTTCGCTCTGTTGAAGTCAGTTTAGTTTACACCAGTGAATCTCAATCTATGGCCTGCGGGGACATATCCTGCCCTTCACTCATGTGACGAAAGTAATATTAATCACAGGCCCAAAAATATTTGGGCATGATTTGTGCATTGAAGATTTTCATACATGGCGAAAGATCCACAAATGTCAAACTTTTTGGTGCATCCGATGTGCAGAATAAAGGAAGTGTGGATAAGCTTTGTTTAGATCAAAAGTTAAATGAGAATTACCGCGCACTGTTTAGCACCGCAGAATCAACATTTTCAAGGCTCATCCGTTTGGTTGCTTTTGGTTAGTTGGCAAGTTAGATGTTTACTTTAACGTCCTTGACATTCGTTTATTGCGAAAATCTACTAATGCACAAAGAGCTAGAAATTTCAAAATTGATTTTTTAGTTGTGACAGTTTTTTTTTTTTTAAAGTGTAATTTGTTTTGGGAATCAAGAACGTCATCTTCCCGGAACAAATCTTTGAAATCTTGAATAGATCCGTTTCTATTTCTTTTATGTTAATAATCATTTTTATTATAGCAATGGAACTGATTTGATTTCCCAGCACACACGCGAGCACACACACACGCGCGCACATACACACACACATATACACACACACACGCGCACACATGCACACACACACACACATACACACACACAAACACACACTCATATCTCGTGTTCAACCTGTTTCAATGGATTCAAGGTGGATACAAATAAATGGCGGTGTCAATGGTTGTGGAGAGAACTCAAAGTGAGAAGATACTCATGGTACCAAGTACCAACTATTATGTGTGTGTGTGTGTGTGATTCAGAAGAGGGTGGGGATTTGCCATGACAGTTCTTTATTTCTGCAACGTTAATTCATTTCAAACCCTCTCTGCCCCCCCCCCTCCTACTCTATAGTGTATCTGTTATAATAGTCATTAGTGTCGTGGCTCTCCAGCGACCAAATTGTTTCAAGTCCTTGCTCTGAACGTTAGTGTCAGTATAAATTTTAATATTGGAATGACGCAGTGCCACACTTTTTTTTTGTTGTCGATTTTACATTCAAAAGTTGCTAATAGCTCCCCACCCCCACCCCTCTTGGCCCCTTCTCTTCTCTCCAAACCGCCACAAACCTACAATATATCACAGCGGTGGATGGTCAGCATGTCTGATACCGACCACTGGTCACTGTCATCCCAGGTTGCTCGGGGGCTAACTACCGTGTGCATAATTAAACAGAAAGCCCCCTGGAGACGTCACAAGGCGGCAGAGAAGTTCCAGAAAAAGCCCCCTTTTCTCCGGCAGCGCAGAATTGAGAAGACATTTATGGGCGAAAGAGTGACAAATTTTGGTCTTAGACCCATTTGCCAAGTCCTGCTTTAAATAGTGCCCCCGGCCCCCACCAACTCCCCGTCATTCATCCTTCCCATAATACACCCCAGACTAAGATCTGGATCCATGTAGAGTTTCTATAGCACGAGATCGAGTGGAGATATTTGCTGAGATATTTGCTGAGATATTTGCTGAGATATTTGCTGAGATATTTGCTGAGATATTTGCTGAGATATTTGCTGAGATATTTGCTGAGATATTTGCTGAGATATTTGCTGAGATATTTGCCGAGATATTTGCCGAGATATTTGCCGAGATATTTGCTGAGATATTTGGAAAGCGAAAGATTGACTATGACTATATTTTTAGGTCACAAAAAAAAAGCTACCTGACTATGTTAAAGTCTAGATTGCTATTTAAGTTCTTGTCTTCTAGCCTTTTGTTCACGTGACTTGATGGAGGTTTGGAGGCTAGGCTACAATTTCCAATTCGGCTAAACAAAAGTATTCATCAAAGTAAAAATTTTCCATTGCATTTCTTAGGTAATATTTTCCCACCAATCCAATTCAAATGATAAGTCAGTATTGACTAACCTGCTGTGTTAATAATAGTGCTGCCCTTTCAGATCATGCGATCTATAGGGCAGATGATGTAAAGGTCACATCTTTCTGCGGCCCACGTTAAACGTGGGTGTCATGTGGCCAGCACAACGATCAACCGCCTTTACTTTTGCCAACTTATGTCAGGTACCCATTAGATCTGGGTGGACTCAGAGGCACCCAAAGATTCCAAAATTAAAAATCAGTCTGCATTAGGATTCGAGCCCGGGTATCTTCAACACGGGAAAGAAATTGTACTTGACTGAAGTTTATAAGCTGAATTAGTCCCCTATATAGGTCGTCGCTCTAAATTGAAAACAAAAAACAAAACAATTTATAACTATATAATATTTTCTAGTCATAAGCACCTCGCCAGCAGAGTGGTTAGTGTTATCGAAGCCGCCCCTTCTCCCCGAAGCAGTTTGGTCTTACTCAAAAACCGACCGCTCCCACTGAGCCCGCTGTCTTAAGTTTCCTACTAACGAAATCATTCTTTCTTATATGTCTCTCCTCTGTCTCCAGGTTGGCCAAACAAAGTGGCTGGGTTTGATTGGTCAAATGGATTGTGGGAAAAAAAGAATTAGTTTGGGAGAGACGGCACATGAGAGAGAGAGGCACATGAGAGAGGGAGAGGCACAGGAGAGAGAGAGAGGCACAGAAGAGAGAGAGGCACAGAAGAGAGAGATGGGCACAGGAGAGAGAGAGAGAGAGAGAGATGGGTACAGGAGAGAGAGAGGCACAGAAGAGAGAGAGGCACATGAGAGAGGGAGAGGCACAGGAGAGAGAGAGAGAGAGGCACAGAAGAGAGAGAGGCACAGAAGAGAGAGATGGGCACAGGAGAGAGAGAGAGAGAGAGAGAGAGAGATGGGTACAGGAGAGAGAGATGGGCACAGGAGAGAGAGAGAGAGAGAGATGGGCACATGAGAGAGAGAGAGAGAGAGAGCGCCGGGGAGAAAGACAGCTAACGGGTGCAGGTTAAAAAGAAAACAAAACTGTTGAACACGAGCAGGGTGCTGGGTGTCGGGGAGTTCTCGATACTGGGTGAATTGATCTTAATCGCTTTGACCTTTCGGCTTGATAGTTAAACCTTTAACTATCGATCAATGTTATGTACATATTGCTGGGAAGGGGAGATGGGGGGAGGGGAGGGGGGGTCGTACTAACGTGGTGAGGATATGTGTTTGTGTATGTAGGCCAAGAGGAGGTGGGGGTGTGTATAAACATGCTCGCGGTAAACACTGCGATGAAGAAATACGCCGGTGTCGAAATTAAATTGTTGGGTCAAACGTTAGACAAACAATGCCGGCTTTAAATTGGCTGAGGCCTAACTAGGTTAAAGAAATAAACAAACTCCTTAGAAACCAAAAAAAAAAAAAAAATTTTGTTCTCGCATCAACTTAAGTGAATAACTGGCTTTGGCGTCCTGAACCGTTGTTATTTTCAAGCGAGAATGTTCAATTTAGTGTTCAAAAATGGCGGAAAACAAATCAATAAAAATTGACATTAGATCTTTATTCCATCTTATAAAAGTGACTAAATAAGTTAGGGGAACATACAAAATCTCTCGGGATATTTTTTAAAATTAAGTTTTAATTTGATGATTTGTTTAAAGTTTTAACGTTTCAAGTTGGATTTTTTTTCTCTTCTTATTGAGTAGTTCTGCAATGATTGTATTTAGAGTTTCATTTAGAGCATTTGTTTGGCATCTCTTTTTTAGAGTTTCATTTAGAGCATTTGTTTGGCATCTCTAGTTAGAGTTTCATTTAAAAGTATTTCTTTGGCATCTTTATTTAGAGTTTTCATTTAAAGTATTTCTTTGGCATCTCTATTTAGAGTTTTCGAGTTTGCTTCATTAATTGCTATAAGTATTTGTTTTAATTTTTTTTTTATTTGTTTGGAATATTAGTTCGTTCGTCTTTGTTTCCAGTAATTGTTGAGAGGTTTGTGTGTGTGTGTGTGTTTGTGTGTGTGTGTGTGTGTTTGTGTGTGAGTTTCTTTTTTTTTTTGTGTGAGTATTTAGGTTGTTGTGTAATTGTCTTTAGTTTATGTCGTGGATAACTTAAATATGGATGCGACTTGACTTAATTTATGAAAGGTTTATTATCGACCTTTTCGTTTTACTGGAATTAGCTGGGTTTTTTTTTTATGTTTAGATTGATCCAATCTGGAGGGAACGAATCACGCGTGCTGGCTAGTCCCCCAGGAGGTTATGCAAGCAGACCAGTGTCCCTCTCATTTGAGAAGAGATCAGGTTTCTCTCAGATAGTGAATTGTCCACTGGCAGTGAGCACATCAGTCCAGTACGAGACTGCTCACTTTCCTCTCCCTTCCATCACAAGTTTCCTTTAATATCAAATCTCTCAATGACCCCCCCCCCCCATGTGAACAGCAGGTCTCCCTGGCTTCCAATCCACTGGATGGCTCATCCACTTCGCCGCTTAATCCATTGTTTTTGGAGGGAGACGGCCGCATGGTTTTACTGCTTGACTTTGAATAGGTCCAGGTCAAGGTCACGTGCAGGGAACTCTTTAAAAGGCCATCCCGAGGTTGTCCGGCTCGTGCGCGTCTTGCCTTTTTTTTTTCTTTGCTTTGTTTTTCAATTTCGCTAATGGTTCCTGGAATCCCTGTCATTAGGGTGTGTGAGTGTGTGTGCGCGTTTGCGTGTTCGCATCCGTGAGAGCGTGCTTTAAGAGCAGATTTCTGCAGTACGTAAGACGTGATGGACTCGAGTGATGTTGTAATGGACTCGCTGCAGTAATTAAACTAGCATTGTGTGATTCTTATTACAGAGAATTTCATTAGCGAAAGTAGGCTACGGCTATTTTTGGTCTGACAATAAGAGCTACATACGCTCTAGTTTACCCGGCAGAGTGTCAAGCATTGATTTGTTATTATGTATAGAAAATAATTTTATTTTCTAGAACATGCTCAGAGCGCTTTGGTCCAATCTCTTATATACACCAGGAGAATGGGGGGGGGGGGAATAACAGAGAAAACGATCTCGCGCATTCTAAGGCGCTCAGCAAACAGTAATGAGAGCGAATCAAAGCCTAATTTAAAACTTGCCTGTCTTCATCGGGATTTGAACTCAAGCCACTAGTTAGGTGGCCAAGCGATTTATAATATAAACTAAAATTCTTGCTATTATGATCATGTTTCTGTATTCGCTTGCATTCTTGTAAATGTGTTCTTAAGGGGTCGGGGGGAGTTGAATCATATATCGTTTTGAAGGATGTTTTACCGAGGCTCAATTTACTCGTCTCTGGCGATTATATATTTAATGTTTCTTTTTATAACGTAGATAGAATGAAAAGGGGAAATAACATCCCACCCCCACCCCTTACCGCCACTACCATACAAACTGAGAGACAAAAAAAAGCAGAAGTATTATCCCGAGGTTCTCAAAATGTCAGCACCTTGTCACTCTGTTCACTAGCACGTACCTTTGTTTGCTTTAACTCCTTCTCTCCTAACTGACGATACCAGCGTTGATTCCACCAGAATGTGGTAAATAATTACGGAGAGAAAGAGTTAATGATGTACTAGTTCTCTTTTTCATCACTTATGTAAATATATAGGTCAGTAACAGCTATCTCTATAGAAGCAAAGATGAAAATTAGTGTATGCCTCAATGCAAGTGTGAATGAAGCCAAATATCGTTAGGTCCGTTCATCAAAGGAATTAATCATAACTCATAACATAATTAATCATAACTCATAACATAATTAATCATAACTCATAACATAATTAATCATAACTAATAACATAATTAATCATAACTCATAACATAATTAATCATAACTCATAACATAATTAATCATAACTCATAACATAATTAATCATAACTCATAACATAATTAATCATAACTCATAACATAATTAATCATAACTCAATATACAACACATACATCTCTCGATTACCATTCTGAATACATTTTATGTGTCTTGGTTAGGGTTACCAGATGTCAGGCAAAAGGTGAACATGTCCTCCGTCCGGCCGGAATCAGCCTAAAGTATGAAGATGTCCGGCTTTTTTTTTACTGTTGTTTACTGGAATGGCAGAAAATTAGATGACACCTTTTGCATTCCATGGTATAATGCCAATGTGGATAAAAGTATTTTGACACAGTGGACATAGGAGAAACAGAGACAATGTCTTGACTCAATGACAGATCTTCGTCTCACAAAGTGCAATGGACCTCATTTACCAATCGTAAACAATCAACATTGAGTCACGTGATTCTCTATCACTTCTATACAAATTACGGTCTAATTTTAATCAACAATGGTTATCACATGACAGTTTTTTTTCCGTTGTTTTACCAATATTATCATGTGACCTTTCCTTTTGGTGAATGAGGTCCATTGAAAGAAAAGGTCGTGCATGAAGCTCTCTCTATTCGTGTGTTAGTGTGGATGATGTAAAGTAATTTCTTCTGAGAAACATGGTATCTAATAAAGCGGCATTACATCCTTTGATTTACTATAGGTTTAACCAAAGAGCATATGTCCAGATTTTTAAGTTTACTTTGCCTTCTTTGTCCTCCTTTTTACGGCTTCGTCCTCCTTTTTGTCCTCCTTTGTAAGGCTTCGTCCTCCTTTTTATTTCTTCTTTGTAAGGTTTTTTTCCTCCTATTTTTCCTCCTTTTGGGTTTCTAGGTGTCTGGTAACCCTAGTCTTGGTTTCACTTTGTAGAAGATTCGGTTCTCTCTTCAAAATTAACTCTGAAAATATGATAACTTTAAACTCCGTTGAAGCAAAGAGAGGTAACTAATGCTTGGGACAAAGTAACATTTAGACTTAGGACTAAGTTAACTCCCATCTCATCATAGACATATGGAGACACGTAACGGATTGAGGGCGATTAGCTGTTCATGACTCAAAAAGGTGTCAAGTTTCAATCTACTGTATAATGTACACAGTTTTAAATAACATAAAGCAAATACTGGTCGAAGACTTCATTTTTCTCTCATCTCATTTAGGGTATTGGATAGTTTCATGTCTGCCCGTGTAACTCTAATCATTTCTCTCAGTCCGTCTTTTTTCTGTAAGGCAGTAAATTGGGGGTATCGTCTTCCGGCCTCTCGCCAGGTCACGTGATACATCTGATATTTCGCACGCTTTGAAATTGGAGCTAAAATTAAATTAATTTGTTTCCGGTAATAAGTGAAATGATTTTCTGTTTTTGTTTTAACTGTTGGCTGTAACGTGTTATTTTAGACATGAAATGGTGAGTCTCCATTTACCTTGGTTATGTGCTCTTCTTTGTTTATCTTTCTTCTGGAGCCTCTTCATCTTACAGGCGCACTGTCTTCCTCTCTTGTTACACTTACACATATGCTCTCTCTCTCTCTAGCACTCTTTCTGTTTCTCTCTTTTTAGCACTCTTTCTGTTTCTCTCTCTCTCTCTCTGGCACTCTTTCTGTCTTCCTCTCTCTCTCTCTCTCTCTCTCTTTCTCTGGCACACTTTCTGTCTTTCTCTCTCTTTCTCTCACTCTCAATCGCAGACATAATTTCTCTTTGTACTGTACTCTTTCTGGCTCTATTTCTCTTTCTCCCTCTTTCTCTTTATTGCACTCTAAATGTCTGGTATAAATTTTCACTCTATCTCGCTAGCTCTATTTTTTTTTCTCTCTCCCTCTATATCTCTCTTAGGAAGTAAGTAGGTAGGTAGGTAGATAGATAGATAGATGTCTCTTTCCATCTCTCGTTGCTCTCTATTTAACTCTACATATCGCCGTCCTTCTCTCTCTCTCCCTCCCCTCTCTCCTCTCTCTCTCTCTCATTTTTTTTTCTCTCTCTCTCTCTCTCTATCAACAGTACTTCTCACAGTACTGCCCACAGGTCATTACGGATCCTTTTTGTTTCCCGTTTTCCCCTTTTGGTTTTCCCATCTGATAGATCTACCTGCATTGAAAAATCCAAGTTCCAGTGTCCACAGAAAATGACCAAACAATAAAACTATCCTACTGTCAGCATACAGCTTTAACGTACAGCCGTTGTGTAGGAGCCTTTCAAAGATCAAGTTTATCTTTGATTTCTTTTTCAGATTCAGTAAAATCAATTAATGAGCTCCCAGTGTTCCGTTACGTCATTATCCGCCATGTTATCGTCTGCTCATCACGTGCATGCTAATGGCGGGCTCCATCTAAGACCCGAACCTGATCCACAATTCTAAAACGTCTCATTCTGTGAACTGTGAACATTAGATGTGGAAGCACAAAAGATCAAATCTTTTAAATATCGATAAGCTTCAGTCCATTTATTCAGTAATGTTTCTTTTTTTTTTTTTTTTTTTTTTTTCGGGAATTCTTCGAGATAAGAATCTTAAGTAAAAGCAACATTAAATTAACAACTATATTAAAAACATTCTAAAGATAAGCATACAAGGAATAAAGGATTGGCCTCTTTAGTCACACAAGAAGTTGCAAATGGAAAAGATCGTCTCTCGAGACGTGAAATGCCACAGAGAGAATGATAAATAGATCTAGATCTAATTCTATTTTTTAAGACACCGATTCCTTCAAGGCCCTGCCTCTGGATTTTTTTCTTAGGACTGTCATGAGTCAATGCTCGTTCATGGCACCAATGTTTCCTTTTCAAAGCCTCCTATGTGTGTGTTGGCTCATAGTCTTGTATCAGCAGACGTCGCGATTATTTCCCCTCGACTTGCTAGATCTACGTCCTCCTATATCTTTCAATCTCATTACCTCTACTTTTAGCCTGCATATATCTCCACTTCCAGGATTCTAGAAATTTAATTGGGATGTTTTATATAGGCTACAGATAACTTGGACTTTCTCGTGGGAACTTATTATCTCTATTTTTTTTGTCCGAATCGCTGTGTGTGTGTACATGTGTTTGTCTGTTCGCGGGAATGGTGAGGCACCACATTTGACTGAATGTTAATATAAGAAAATAGTCGTTTTTCACGACATATGGATATGGATCTAGGATGTAAAATTAGTAATAGTTCACACGTGACAGGTTACGAGCATATCATGTGTCCAGCACAAAGACCAATGGTGTCTACATTACATGTACAGACGAGTGCTGGGTGGAGTTACTAGCACCCCCTCCCCATCCATAGAGGCGAACTCCCCCCCCCCACCCCCACCACGCCATCCCAAAACCTTCCACCGTTCTCCCCACCTCCCTTATATGAACGGTTCCTGAGAAATGGGTTTAGTAAAGAGTCAAAGTTGACCTTGCGATCTATAGGGTAGATGATGTCAAGGTCATCTGTTTCTGCGGGCAGCACAACCTCCAACAGCCTTTACTTTTCCACAACTAATTTCAGATACCAATTAGAGCTGGATGGACTCATAGGCGCCTTGAGAATCCTGAAATTAAAAATCTCAGTCTTCACCAGGGTACAAACCCGGGACCCCAGGTTCAGAAGCCAAGCCTCTCAGCCACCGCGCGAGACATTGGTTGCTGAGGATAAAATATAAAGAGCAATTTGGAAAGAAGGGGCGGGAATAATCAATACTACATGTACTAACAATATAGAATGGTAAATGGCGCCCTCCCTCAAGGCTTTCTCGCTTCCACTCTAATATTTGTCATTAAACAATAGAGACAATTTAAAATACATGCATTGGTTGATAGAAGGTCCAGTGAGCCTCTTCAAACAAGGTAACGCACGTAAAGCACACTCTCCCCATTCAGTGTAACCTCTCGTTAGATATTTTTTTTTGGTTACATTTTTGTTTCAAACCAAACCGTGGTTTGTTTTTTCCTGTCATGTAACCTAACCAAATATTTACTCGACTGCCATTCCATTGGCTAGTTATCACGGCAGTACTTAAAGATGTACACTGGAAAGACTTATACGCTTTATTTTTTTTTTTTAATTTACCTGAAGATCACTGCAGCATGTAACTATCCAGGTAGAGGGCCAGCGTGTCCACCTTGGCACTAATTAAGGCAGGCAATTAGATAGGCAGATGTCATTGGAATAAAAATGAATTTGTTTATGATTACTGCGCAGTACGTGAAATAGGCGACGTTTTATGTTGAAGATGTCAGGTTAAAGACGTAATGTTGAAGATCTGATGTTGAAGATGTAATGTTGAAAATGTAATGCTGATGATGAAATGTTTAATGTTGAAAATGTAATGTTGAACTATAATGTTGAAAATGTTGAAGACGCAGTGTTGAATATGGAAAACGCGATTACTGTACGCCTACTCCAGTACTCTGTAGAAACAGGGGCGTAGCTAGGAATTTTTCATCGTTTGGTGGCCGGGGGGGGGAGGGCTTGAACTTTTTGGGGGCCCCTGCATTTTGTGTAATATTTATTTTTATGTAAAAAAAACACTCATTCGGGCATCCCCCTCATGTGGTGGCCCGAGGGGATTTTCAAATTGTCCCCCCCCCCCTCCTTCCCCCCATAGCTGCGCCACTGTGTAGAAAAATATAGATCATTTCTTACTTTGACAATTAAAAAGAAACATACACTTATCATTGAGATACAAAGATACAGATTTCTTCAAAATAGAAGATCATGACGTCCTAGGCATATCCATTTCAAGCCAATGGTGTCAAATCTATTGTCAAACGACGGACAGAAAGACATTTAACTTTCCTTTATTGTCTTGATAAATAGTTTTTAACAAATTATTGGATGGCGAACAAGGATGAGGATGAGATGTTTTCCTTTTCTTTCATTCTCTCTCACTTTCTTTCACTCCAGATCTCTCTCACTCCCCCCCCCCACCTTTACTTCTCTCTTCTCTCTCTCTTTTCCTCTCTCTATTACTCTCTTTCTCTGTCTCATTCCTTCTTTCTCACTTCATCTCTCTTTCCCTTCTTTTCCTAACCCACTCCATCTCTTTCTATTTCTATATTTCTCTATCCTCCTCTTCTCTCTTCTCTCTTCTCTCTCTCTTTTCCTCTCTCTATTACTCTCTTTCTCTGTCTCATTCCTTCTTTCTCACTTCATCTCTCTTTCCCTTCTTTTCCTAACCCACCCCTCTCTTTCTATTTCTATCTTTCTCTATACTCCTATTCTCTCTTTATTCTCTCCCCCCCCTCTCCCAGTCTTGTATTTCTGTGTTACACGTTCGAACCTAATATCTTCCAACACTGCTCGATTTTCTCTTTTGTCTCGTTCAGTGGTTCCCAAACTTTGTCCTTAACGGAACACTTGGCACATTCTGAGTATTTAGCGGAACATTTTTTTTAGAGAAATAAATTCGCGCGGTGGCTTACAAGTTAATTATCCCAGTAGTTCGTGGAACAGGACTCGCGGATCACTAGGGTTCCGCGGAGCACAGTTTGAGAAACACTGTCCTTGTTCAATTCCGTCGTTGTTGTTTTTTTTCACTCCCTACATTTTAGTTTAAACTCGAGCGTCTGTTACATCTAGTAGATCATCTACTTTAAGGCAGGCATTAATCCTAATAGATATCTAGGTCTACTCTAATTATAGAAATAGTTTTATAGAGAAAATAATGTATCCTGTGATACATCTTTTATATCAGAGACTCACTATAACATGTATTGTTTTCAGGGATCTATACACTGTCGTCATTGGTCCTAACTTACACTCAGCGGTGATGTAGATGTCGTTAGTTTCATTTGAGATTTGTTCAATCGTGTGTTTGTTGTTTTTTATATGTATCATCATGTATCATGTTGTGGGCATGTTGTATCATGTGATTGGTTCAATCATTTCTTTTTGCATATATCGTCTAGTATCATGTTGTGGAATGTTGTATCATATTGTATCCGTCATTGATAGTATTTTAGACATAAATGATATTGGCATGAAGTAAACTTTAGTCCTGTGCCCTAATTTATGACTTGGGTTAAAAGAGCATAGAGTATTGAGAGATGTTTTCACGTCACTTAGCAACAGTCAGAGGCAGAGAGAGTCAGAGAGAGAAACAGAGACAGATTGACAAAGACAGAGAGCGAGATACAGACAGACTGGGAGACTGACA